>NC_057772.1:49458-50702 GCF_014825855.1 Bombus pyrosoma | reverse complement strand
GTAGTATTACGTTATAACGTATAACGTTATGTACCATTACGGTATAACGTATAACGTTATGTAGCATTACGTTTTAACTTATAACGTTATGTAGCATTACAATATAACGTATAACGTTATGTAGTATTACGTTTTAACGTATAACGTTATGTAGCATTACGGTATAACGTATAACGTTATGTAGTATTACGTTATAACGTATAACGTTATGTAGTATTACGTTATAACGTATAACGTTATGTAGCATAACGGTATAACGTATAACGTTGTGTAGCAGTACGATATTACGTATAACGTTATGTACCATTATGGTATAACGTATAACGTTATGTAGCATTACAATATAACGTATAACGTTATGTAGCAGTACGATATAACGTATAACGTTATGTACCATTAAGGTATAACGTATAACGTTATGTAGCATTACAATATAACGTATAACGTTATGTAGTATTACGTTATAACGTATAACGTTATATAGCATTGCGTTATGACGTATAACCTTATATCGCATTACGTTTTAACTTATAACGTTATGTAGCACTATGATATAACGTATAACGTTATATAGCATTGCGTTATGACGTATAACGTTATATAGTGTTACGTTATAGCGTATAACGTTATATAGTATTACGTTATAACGTATACCGTTATGTAGCATTACGGTATAACGTATAACGTTAAGTAGCATTACAATATAACGTATAACGTTATGTAGCAGTACGATATAACGTATAACGTTATGTAGCATTGCGTTATGACGTATAACATTATATAGCATTACGTTTTAACGTATAACGTTACGTAGCACTATGATATAACGTATAACGTTATATAGCATTGCTTTATGACGTATAACGTTATATAGTGTTACGTTATAGCGTATAACGTTATGTAGTATTACTTTATAACGTATACCGTTATGTAGCATTATGATATAACGTATAACGTCTTATAGCATTACGGTATAACGTATAACGTTATATAGTATTACGTTATAATGTATAACGTTATGTAGCATTACGGTATAACGTATAACGTTATGTAGCATTACGGTATAACGTATAACGTTATGTAGCATTATGATATAACGTATAACGTTATATAGCATTACGGTATAAAGTAAAACGTTATATAGTATTACGTTATAACGTATAACGTTATGTAGCATAACGGTATAACGTATAACATTATGTAGCATTATGATATAACGTATAACGTTATGTAGCATTACGGTA
>NC_057772.1:47291-48958 GCF_014825855.1 Bombus pyrosoma | reverse complement strand
CATATGCCGTATAGCAGCTGAGAAACGTTCAATTGAATATTGAAGTCGCAATATACAAAGGTACAAATACACAGGATTAGACCTAGATCAGGCTTCACATAGCTCTAAGAGGATGTCGTGATCTGTATGCGGCAGCATACTGCTGTATAACGCGCATAGAATTATCGACATATCACCAATAGCAGCGGAGATACGTTCAGATGAATATTCATACTTGAATATGCAAACCTGGAAATACGCTGGTATTGACGAACACCAGAGTTGACGTAGCGCAAACCGGATGTCGTTCCACGTATTTCGCAGCAGATGTGGAGTGTAACGAGCACAGAATAGCTGACATATCTCGAATAGCAACAACGATACGTTCAATTGAATATTGAAGATTGAATTAGCAGAATTGCAAATACTCTGAACTTGACCTAGTCCAGAGTTGACATACCTCAAGCCGGAAGTTGTACTCTGTATTTGGCAGCATATGTGAAGTATAACGCGCATTGATTTGTCGACATATCACTAATAGCTGCGGAGATACGTTAAGATGAATATTCATGCTTGAATATGCAAAACTGGCAATGCGCTGGTCTTAACTCAGACCAGAGTTGACGTAGCGCAAACGGAATGTCGTGCTCTGTATGTGGCAGCATGTGAGCTGTATAACGCACATCGAATTATCGACATATCAACAATAGCAGCGGAGATACGTTCAGATGAATATTCATCCTTGAATATGCAAAACTGGAAATACGCTGGTCTCGACCTAGGACAGAGTTGACGTAGCGTAAATCGGATGTCGTGCACCGTATTAGGCAGTATATGTGAAGTATACCGCAAATTGAATTGTCGACATAATACCAATAGCAGCGGAGATACGATCAGATGAGTATTCATACTTGAATATGCAAAACTGGAAATACGCTGGCCTTTACCTAGACCACAGACAACAAAGCGCATACTGGATGTCGTACTCAGTATTTTGCAGCACATATCAACTATAACGCATATCGAAATGCCGACATATGACGAATAGCAGCTGAGATGCGTCCTATTGACTATTGCAGTCTAAATATGCAACAGTGCAAATATACAGGATTTCACCTAGATCAGACTTTACATAGTGCAATGCGAACGTCGTGCTATGTATTTGGCAGCATATGAGAGGAATGACTCGCATCGAATTATCGAGATATCACCAATAACAGCGGAGATAAGTTCAGATGAATATTCAGGCTTGAATATGCAAAACTGAAAATGCGCTGGTCTAGACCTAGAACGCAGTTAACATAGCTCAAACCGGATGTCGTTCCACGTATTCCGCAGCATATGTGGAGTATAACGGGCACGGGATTGTAGAATATCTCCAATAGCAGCGCCGATACGTTCAATTGAATATTGAAGCATGTATATGCAAAACTGCAACTACGCAGAATTTTGCAGATCCCAGAGTTGACGTAGCGAAATCCGAATGTCATGCTCTCTATTTGGCAACATATGTGGAGTGTAACGCGCACCGAATTATCGACATATCACCAATAGCAGCGAAGGTATGTCCAGATGAATATTCAGGCTTGAATATGAAAAAACTGGAAATACGCTGGCCTTTACCTAGACCAGAGACGACGAAACGAATCCTGGATGTCGTGGCCAGTATTTTGCAGCATATATCAACT
>NC_057772.1:44943-46791 GCF_014825855.1 Bombus pyrosoma | reverse complement strand
TAGACCAGAGTTGACATAGCTCAAGCCGGATGTCGTGCTCTGTATTTTTCTGAATATGTGGCGTATAACGCGCATCGTATTATCGATTACACCAATAGCAGCGGAAATAAGTTCAGATGAAATTCATGCTTGAATATGCGAACCTGGAAATACGCTAGTCTTGACCTAGACCAGATTTGACGTAGGGCAAACAGGATGTTGTGCTCTGTATTTGGCAGGATATGTGAAGTGTAACGCGCATTGAATTGTCGACATATCACTAACAGCAGCGTAGATTTGTTCAGATGAATAGTCACGCTTGTATATGCAAAACTGAAACTGCGCTGGCCTTGACCTAGACCAGAGTTAACAGAGTGCAAACCGGATGTCGTGTTCTGTATTTGGCAGCAAATGTGGAGTATATGGCACATCGATTTGTTGGCTAATCTAAAATAACAGCGGTAATACGTTCAATTGAATATTAAAACTGGAATTTGCTTAAATGTAATTATATTGGATTTTTCCCGGACCGGAGTTTTCACAGCGTAAGCAAGTGGATGTGCGCTCTAATTTGCAGCAAATGTGGAGTATAACGCGCGTCGAATTATAGACATGTCACCAATAGTAGCGTAAATATGTTCAGATGAATATTCATGCTTGAATATGCAACACTGGAAATACTCTGGTCTTGACCTGGACCAGAATTGCCATAGCGCAAACCGGATGTGGTCCCACGTATTTCGCGGCATATATGGAGTATAACGCGCACAGTATTCAAGACATATTTTGAATTGCAGCAAACACACGTCCCATTGAATATTGAAGCTTGAACCTGCAGAACTGCAAATACTCTGAACTTGACCAAGACCAGAGTTGACGTAGCGCAAATCGCATGTCGTGCTGTGTATTGGCAGCATATGTGGAGTATAACGCGCGTTCTAATGCCGACACATGACCAATAGCAGCTGCGGAACACTCATTTGAATGTTGATGTCTGAATATGTAAAAGTACAAATACGCAGGATTTGACCTAGACCAGAGTTAACATAGTGCAAACCGGATATCTTAGTCTGTATTGGGCAGCAAATGTGGAGTATATGGCACATCGATATGTCGGAAAATCTAAAATAGCAGCGGTAATACGTTCAACTGAACTTTAAAGCTTGAATATGCTTAAATGTAATTGCATTGGATTTGTGCAGGACCAGAGTTTTCACAGCGTAAACAAGGGTATGTGCGCTGTACTTTGCAGCAAATCCGATGTATAAGGCGCATCTAATTATCGACATGTCTTCAGTAGATGCGAAGATTCCTTGATTTGAATATTTGGGACAGAATGTGCAACACTGCAAATACACTGGATTTGATCTAGACAGGAGTTGACGTAGCGTAAACCGGATACCGTGCTCTGTATTGGCAGCATTTGTGAAGTATCACGCGCATCGAAATTCCAACATATCACCAATAGCAGGGGATACATGATCAATTGAATATTGCAGCATGAATATGCAAAACTACAAATACACAGGATTTAACCTAGAACAAAGTTGTCATGGAGCAGACCGCATGTCGTGCTCTGTATTTGGCGGCAAATGTGCCATATAATGCGCATTGTATTGTCGCCTTATCACCAATAGTAGCGGAGGTACGTCCAGATGAATATTCATGCCTGAATATGCAAAACTGGTAATCTGCTGGATTTGACCTAGACCAGAGTCACATGGCGCAAACCGGATGTCGTTCCCTGTATTTGGTAGCATATGTGGAGTATAACGCGCATCGAATCATCCACATATCACCAGTATCAGCAGAGATACCTTCAATGTAATACTCAAGCCTGAATACGCAGAACAGTAAATACATTGGATT
>NC_057772.1:41933-44443 GCF_014825855.1 Bombus pyrosoma | reverse complement strand
GTATAACGTTATACGTCATATCTTAATAGTGCATAACGTCATACGTTATAACGTAATACTATATAACGTTATACGTTATATCGTAATACCACATAAGTTTATACGTTATATCGTAATACTGCATAACCTCATACGATATGATGTTATACTATATAACGTTATACGTTATGTCGTAATACTACATAACGTTATACCATATCATGTAATACCATATAACGTTATACGTTATATCGTTATACTACATAACGTTATACGTTTTATCGTAATACCATATAACGTTATACGTTATATCGTAATACCACATAAGGTTATACGTTATATTGTAATACTGCATAATCTCATACGATATGATGTTATACTATATAACGTTATACGTTATACCGTAATACTACATAACGTTATAGGTTATATTGTAATACCATATAACGTTATACGTAATATCGTAATACCATATAAATTTATACATTATATCGTTAAACTACATAACGTTATACGTTATATCGTAATTCCACATAACGTTATACGTTATATTGTAATACCATATAACGTTATACGTCATATCGTAGTACTACACAACGTTATACGCTAAATCGTAATACCACATAACGTTGTACGTTATAACGTAATACTATATAACGTTGTAATTATCGTAATACTACATAACGTTATACGTTATACTGTAATAGCATATAACTTTATACGTCATATCGTAATACTTTATAAAGTAATACGTTATATCGTAATACTACACCAAGTTATACGTTATAATGCAATACCGTATACCGTTATACCTTATATCTTAATACCACATAATGTTATACGTTATGTCGTAATACCACATAACGTTGTACGTTATAACGAAATACTATATAACGTTATAATTATCGTAATACTACATAACGTTATACGTTATACTGTAATAGCATATAACTTTATACGTCATATCGTAATACTATATAAAGTTATACGTTATATCGTAATACTACATAACGTTATACGTTATATCGCAATACTACATAACGTTATACGTTATGCCGTAATACCATATAACGTTATAAGTCATATCTTAATGGTACATAACGTCATACGTTATATCGTAATACTACATAACGTTATACGTTATATCGTAATACTACATAACGTTATACGGTATAACGTCATGCCTTATAACTTTATACGTTATATCGTAATACTACATAACATTATACGTTATGTCGTAATATCATATAAAGTTATACGTTATATCGTAGTACCAATTTACGTTATACGTTATATCCTAATACTACATAACTTTAAACGTTATAACGTAATGCCAGATAACGTTATACGTTATATCGTAATACTACCTAACGTTATTCGTTATGTCGTAATACCATATAACGTTATACGTTATATCTTAATACCACATAACGTTATACGTTATATCGCAACACTACATAACGTTATGCGATATAACGTAACACCGTATACCCTTATACTTAATACCAGAATATTACATAACGTTATACGTTGTATGGTAATACCATGTAACGTTATACATTATATCGTAATACTACATAACGATATACGTTATTTCGTAATACCGTATAACGTTATACGTTATATCGTAATACTAGGATAACGTTATACGTTATATCGTAATTTCGTATAACGTTATACGTCATATCTTAATAGTACATAACGTCATACGTTATATCGTAATACCATATTACGTGATAAGTTATATCGTAATACTACATAACGATATACGTTATATCGTAATACCGTATAACGTTATACGGTATATCGTAATACTAGGATAACGTTATACGTTGTATCGTAATTTCGTATAACGTTATACATCATATATTAATAGTACATAACGTCATACGTTATATCGTAGTACTACATAACGTTATACGTTAAATCGTAATACCATATAACGTTATACGTTGTATCTTAATACCACATAACGTTATACGTTATATCGTTATACTACATAACGTCATACGTTATATCGTAATACCACATAACGTTATACGTTATATCGTAATGCTACATAACATTATACGTTATGTCGTAGTATCATATAACATTATACGTTATATCGTAATACCATATTACGTTATACGTTATATCCTAATACCACATAACGTTATACGTTATATCGTAATACCATATAATGTTATACGTTATATCGAAATACCGTATAAGGTTATACGTTATATCTTAATACCACATAACGTTATACGTTATATCGTAATACTACAATACGATATACGTTATATCGTAATACCGTATAACGTTATACGTTATATCGTAATACTAGCACAACGTTATACGATATATCGTTATACTACATAACGTTATACGTATTATAGTAATACCATATAACGTTATACGTTATATCATAATACCGTATAACGTTATACGTTATATCCTAATACCACATAACGTTATACGTTATATCGTGACACTACATAGCGTTATGCGATATATCTTAATACCGTACACCGTTATACGTAATACCG
>NC_057772.1:40168-41433 GCF_014825855.1 Bombus pyrosoma | reverse complement strand
TTTGGCTCCATTTTACACACCGAATGAAGTGCGTGTTGTTTCTAATATCGAATCAGTAGCGGCAGCTCGCAAAATGGAATCCCTTGTCGATTTTCAGGAAATATAACTGTTATTTAAGTAATAATTGAGATATTTCGACGTTTAAGCGCTCATTTTGTTCCATTTTGTACGCCGAATGTAATGCGTGCTTTTTCTTACGTTGAAACAATACGGGCAGCTCGCAAAATTTAATCTTCTGTCCATTTTCAGGAAATTTAAATCCTTTTCCGTCAGTAATAGAGATATCTCCACGTTTAAGTGCTCATTTGGCTCCATTTTACACGCCGGATGAAGAGCGTGTTGTTTCTAATTTCGAAACAGTAACGGCAGCTCGCAAAATAGAATCTTTTGTCGATTTTCAGGAAATATAACTGTTATTTAGGTAATAATTGAGATATTTCGACGTTTAAGCGCCCATTTTGTTCCATTTTGTACGCCGAATGTAATGCGTGCTTTTTCTTACGTTGAAACAATACGGGCAGCTCGAAAAATTTAATCTTCTGTCCATTTTCAGGAAATTTAAATGCTTTTCCGTTAATAATAGCGATATTTCGATGTTTAGTTGCTCATTTGGCTCCATTTTACACGCCGAACGAAGTGCGTGTTGTTTCTAATTTCGAATCAGTAGCGGCAGCTCGCAAAATAGAATCCCTCGCCGATTTTCAGGAAATATAACTGCTATTTAGGTAATAATTGAGATATTTCGACGTTTAAGCGCTCATTTTGTTCCATTTTGTACGCCGAATGTAATGCGTGCTTTTTCTTACGTTGAAACAATACGGGCAGCTCGCAAAATTTAATCTTCTGTCCATTTTCAGGAAATTTATATGCTTTTCCGTTAATAGTAGCGATATTTCGACGTTTAAGTGCTCATTTGGCCCCATATTACACGCCGGATGAAGAGCGTGTTGTTTCTAATTTCGAAACAGTAACGGCAGCTCGCAAAATGGAATCTTTTGTCGATTTTCAGGAAATATAACTGTTATTTAGGTAATAATTGAGATATTTCGACGTTTAAGCGCTCATCTTGTTCCATTTTGTACGCCGAATGTAATGCGTGCTTTTTCTTACGTTGAAACAATACGGGCAGCTCGAAAAATTTAATCTTCTGTCCATTTTCAGGAAATTTATATGCTTTTCCGTTAATAGTAGCGATATTTCGACGTTTAAGTGCTCATTTGGCGCCATATTACACGCCGGATGAAGAGCGTGTTGTTTCTAATTTC
>NC_057772.1:38204-39668 GCF_014825855.1 Bombus pyrosoma | reverse complement strand
TATTATTTCGATAAAAATTGAGATATTTCGACGTTAAAGCGCTCATTTTGATCCGTCTTACACGCCGAATGTAGTGCGTGCTGTTTCTAACTTTGAAACAATACCGGCAGCTCGCAGAATGCAACCTTTCGTCGATTTGCACGAAATTTAACTGTTATTTCGTTAATAATGGAAACATTTCTACGTTTAAAAGCTCATTGTGTTTTACGTTACACGCCGAATGTAGTGCGTGCTGTTTCTAACTTTGAAACAATACCGGCAGCTCGCAGAATGCAACCTTTCGTCGATTTGCACGAAATTTAACTGTTATTTCGTTAATAATGGAAACATTTCGAAGTTTACGCGCGCGTTATGTTCCACTTTACACGCCGAATGTAGTGCGTGCTGTTTATAACGTTGATACCAGCAGCTCGCAAAATGCAATTTTTTATGGATGTTCCCGAAATTTATCTATTATTTCGATAAAAATTGAGATATTTCGACGTTAAAGCGCTCATTTTGATCCGTCTTACACGCCGAATGTAGTGCGTGCTGTTTCTAACTTTGAAACAATACCTTCAGCTCGCAAAGTTCAATCTTTTGCCGATTTCCAGGAAATTTAACTGTTATTTCGTTAATAATGGAGACATTTCTACGTTTAAAAGCTCATTATGTTTTACATTACACGTCGAATGTAGTGCGAGTTGTTTCTAACGTTGAAACAATACCGGAAACTCGCAAAATGTAACTTTTCATTGATTTGCACGAAATTTAACAGTTATATTGCTAATAATAGAAACATTTCGACGTTTACTCGCGCGTTATGTTCCTCTTTACACGCCGAATGTAGTGCGTGCTGTTTATAACGTTGATACCAGCAGCTCGCAAGGTGCAATTTTTTATGGATGTTCCCGAAATTTATCTATTATTTCGATAAAAATTGAGATATTTCGACGTTAAAGCGCTCATTTTGATCCGTCTTACACGCCGAATGTAGTGCGTGCTGTTTCTAACTTTGAAACAATACCGGCAGCTCGCAGAATGCAACCTTTCGTCGATTTGCACGAAATTTAACTGTTATTTCGTTAATAATAGGAACATTTCTACGTTTAAAAGCTCATTATGTTTTACGTTACACGCCGAATGTAGTGCGTGCTGTTTCTAACGTTGAAACAATACCGGCAGCTCGCACAATGCAATCTTTTGTCGACATTCAAATAATTTAACTGTTATTTCGATAGATATTGAGATATTTCGACGATTAGGAGCTCATTATGCTCCAGCTCAACCGCCGAATGTAGTGCGTGCTGTTTATAACGTTGATACCACCAGCTCGCAAAATGCAATCTTTTATGGATCTTCAAGAAATTTAACTGTTATTTCGATAAAAATTGAGATATTTCGACGTTAAAGCGCTCATTTTGTTCCGTTTTACACGCCGAATGTAGTGCGTGCTGTTTCTAACTTTGAAACAATACCGGCAGC
>NC_057772.1:36683-37704 GCF_014825855.1 Bombus pyrosoma | reverse complement strand
GAAATTTAACTGTTATTTCGATAAAAATTGAGATATTTCGACGTTAAAGCGCTCATTTTGTTCCGTTTTACACGCCGAATGTAGTGCGTGCTGTTTCTAACTTTGAAACAATACCGGCAGCTCGCAGAATGCAACCTTTCGTCGATTTGCACGAAATTTAACTGTTATTTCGTTAATAATAGAAACATTTCGAAGTTTACGCGCGCGTTATGTTCCACTTTACACGCCGAATGTAGTGCGTGCTGTTTATAACGTTGATACCAGCAGCTCGCAAGATGCAATTTTTTTATGGATGTTCACGAAATTTATCTATTATTTCGATAAAAATTGAGATATTTCGACGTTAAAGAGCTCATTTTGTTCCGTTTTACACGCCGAATGTAGTGCGTTCTGTTTCTAACGTTGAAACAATACCGGCAGCTCGCAAAATGCAGTCTTTTGCCGATTTTCCCGAAATGCTACTATTATTTCGTTAATAATTGAGATATTTCGTCGTTTAAGCGTTCACCCTGTTCCGTTACACACGCCGAATGTAGTGCGTACCGTTTCTAACGTAGAAACGATGCAGGAAACTCCCAAAATGCAACCTTTCATTGATTTGCACGAAATTTAACAGTTATATTGCTAATAATAGAAACATTTCGACGTTTACTCGCGCGTGCCGTAATGAAAACTACAATAAGTAAATTACATGAGCGATCATTTTAACACACAATAAACTAAAAAGATTATAAAAATAATAAAATAAAATAAAACACTAACAAAAGATTAATCAAATGTAGACGCACGTGATACTATTACATGAGGGCGACTAGTAGACTAAACGATTTGGAATATACGTACATATATAAGAAACGCGAAGATACATCAAATAGAATCAATTAAAAACTAATTAATAAACTATGATTATGTACGAATTAACAATCCAAATGGTTAGCCGATCAATTAAGAACAATCTATGATTTGACAGTTGGATAAACTACGGTCTAAGATCTTAATCAATCAAGACTAATTCGCGATT
>NC_057772.1:35142-36183 GCF_014825855.1 Bombus pyrosoma | reverse complement strand
TATATAGTACTACGTTGTAACGTATAACGGTATGTAGTAATACGTTATGACGTATAACGTTATATAATATTACGTTGTAACGTATAACGTTATATAGTATTACTTTGAAACGTATAACGGTATATAGTACTACGTTATGACGTATATCGCTGTGTAGTATTATGATACAACATATAACGTTACATCGTATTAGGATATAACACATACCGTTTGGAGTACTACGTTATGACGTATATCATTGTGTAGTATTATGATATAACGGTTAACGTTATATGGTATTACGATATAACATATAACGTTGTATAGTACTATGTTATGACGTATAACGTTACATGGCATTACGTTATAGCGTATAATGTTATATGGTATTACAATATAACCTATAGCGATCTATAGTACTACGATATGACGTATAACGTTGTGTAGTATGATGATATAAGGTATAACGTGATACGGTATTAGGATATAACGTTTAGCGTTATATAATACTGCATTATGTCGTATAACTTTGTGCAGTATTTTGATATAACGAAAAAAGGTCATATTATATTACGTTATAGCGTATAGCGATATATGGTACTACGTTGTAACGTATAACGTTATATAGTAATACGTTATGACGTATAACGTTGTGTAGTACTATGATATGACGTATAACGTTATATGGTATTACGTCATAGCGTATAATGTTATACGGTATTACAATATGACCTACAGCGATCTATAGTGCTACGATATGACGTATAACGTTGTGTAGTATGATGAATTAGCATATAACGTTATATGGTATTCGGATATAATGTTCAACGTTATATAGTACTGCGTTAGGACGAACAACCTTGTGTAGTATTTTGATATAACGTATAACGTTACATGGTATTACGTTTTGGCGTATAACGTTATGTGGTATTACGATATAACATATATCGTTATATAGTACTACGTTATGACGTATAACGTTATATAGTATTACGATGTAACGTATAACGTTATATAGTATTACGTTGAAACGTATAACGATTTAAAGTATTACGTTGTAAC
>NC_057772.1:31597-34642 GCF_014825855.1 Bombus pyrosoma | reverse complement strand
TACGTTATAGCGTATAAAGTTATATTGTATTACGTTATAGCGTATAACGTTATATAGTACTACGTTATGACGTATAACGCTATATAGTAATACGATGTAACGTATAACGTTATATAGTATTACGTTGAAACGTATAACGATATATAGTATTACGTTGCAACGTATAACGGTATATAGTACTACGTTATGACGTATATCGGTGTGTGGTATTATGATATAACGTATAACGTTATGTGGTATTACGATATAACATATAACGTTTTATTGTACTGCGTTATGACGTATAACGTTATATAGTATTACGTTGTATCGTATAGCTATATATAGTATTACGTTATAACTTATAACGATGTATAGTACTACGTTATGACGTAAAACGTTGTGTAGGATTTTGATATTACATATAACGTTGTATGGTATTACGTCATAGCGTATAACGTTATGTGGTATTACGATATAACATATAACGTTGTATAGTAATAAGTTATGACGTATAACGTTGTGTAGTACTATGATATGACGCATAACGTTATATGGCATTTCGTTATAGGGTATAACGTTATATGGTATTACAATATAACACTTACCGTTTTATAGTACTACGTTATGACGTATATCATTGTGTAGTATTATGATATAACGTTTAATGTTGTATGGTATTACGATATAACATATGACGTTGTATAGTACTACGTAATGACATATAACGTTATATAGTACTACGTTATGACGTATAACGTTACATAGTATTACGTTGTAACGGATTACGATATATATTATTATGTTGAAACGTATAACGATATATAGTATTACGTTGCAACGTATAACGGTATATAGTACTGCGTTATGACGTACATCGATGAGTAGTATTATGATATAACGTATAACGTTATGTGGTATTACTATATAACATATAACGTTTTATAGTACAACGTTATGACGTAAAACGTTGTGTAGTATTTTGAGATAACGTATAACGTTGTATGGTATTACGTCTTAGCGTATAACGCTATATGGTATTACGATAAAACTTATAACGTTTTATAGTACTACGTTATGACGAATATCATTGTGTAGTATTATGATATAACGGTTAACGTTATATGGTATTACGACATAACATATAACGTTATATAGTACTACGTCGTGACGTATAACGTTATATAGTATTACGTTGTAACGTATAACGTTATATAGTATTACGTTGTAACGGATTACGATATATATTATTACGCTGTAACGTATAACGATATATATTACTACGTTATGACATATAACGTTGTGTGGTATTATGTTATAACGTATAACGTTATATGGTATTAGGATATAATGTTTAACGTTATATAGTACTGCGTTAGGACGAATAACGTTGTGTAGTATTTTGATATAGCGTATAACGATATGGTATTAGGATATTACGTTTAGCGTTATATAGTGCTACGTTAAGACCAATAACCTCTTGTAGTATTTTGATATAAGGTATAACGTTATATGTTATTACGTTATAGCGTATAACGTTATATGATATTACGATATAACATATAACGTTATATAGTACTACGTTATGACGTATAACGTTATATAGTAATATGTTGTAACGTATAACGTTATATAGTACTACGTTGTAACGTATAACCATGTATACTATTACGTTGTAACGTATAACTGTATATTGTACTACGTTATTATGTATATCATTGTGTAGTATTTTGATATAACGTATAACGTTATATGGTATTCCGTTGTAACGTATAACGTTTTATAGTACTACGTTATGACGTACAACGTTATATAGTACTACGTTATGGCGTATATCGTTGTGCAGAATTCTCGTATAACATATAACGTTATATGGTATTAGGATATAATGTTTAACGTTATATAATTCTGCGTTAAGACGAACAACCTTGTGTAGTATTTTGATATAATGTATAACGTTATATGGTATTTCGTTATAGGGTATAACGTTATACGGTATTACGATACAACATATAATGTTATATAGTAATACGATATGACTCACAAAGTTATATAGTACTACGTTATGACGTATAACGTTACATGGAATTACGATATAGCCCATAATGTTATATGGTATTACAATATAACACATACCGTTTGACAGAACTACGTTATGATGTATATCATTGTGTAGTATTATGATATAACGTTTAACGTTATATGGTATTACGATACAACATATAACGTTGTATAGCACTACGTTTTGTCGTATAACGTTGTGCAGTACTTTGATATAACGTAAAACGTTATATGGTATTACGTTAAAGCGTATAACGTTATATGGTATTTCAGTATATGTATAACGTTATATAGTACTACGTTATGACGTATATCGTTGTGTAGTATTATGATACAACATGTAACGTTATATGGTATTAGGATATAACACATACCATTTTATAGTACTACGTTATGACGTATATCATTGTGTAGTATTATGATATAACGTTTAACGTTATATGGTATTACGATATAACATATAACATTATATAGTACTACGTTATGACGTATATCGTTGTGTAGTATTATGATATAACGTATAACGTTATACGGTATTACGTTGTTACGTATAACGATATATAGTATTACGTTATGACGTTTAGTGGTATATAGTATTACGTTGTAACGCATATCGATATATAGTACTACGTTATGTCGTTTAACAGTATATAGTTTTTCGTTGTAACGTATAGCGATATATAGTACTACGTTGTAACGTATAACGTTATATAGTACTACGTTATGACGTATATCGTTGTGTAGTATTATGATATGATGTATAACGTTATATGATATTACGATATAACATATAACGTTATACGGTATTACGATATAACCTATAACGTTATATAGTAATACGATATGGCTTATAACGTTATATAGTACTACGTTATAACGTACAACGTTACATGGTATTACGTTAAAGCGTATAACGATATATGGTATTACAATATAACACATAACGTTTTATAGTACTACGTTATGTCGTATAACGTTATATAGCATTTCGTTGTGACGTATATC
>NC_057772.1:29682-31097 GCF_014825855.1 Bombus pyrosoma | reverse complement strand
TAATACTCTATAACGTATATCGTTATATGGTAATACGTTATAACGTATAACGTTCAGTAGTAGTTCGTTACAACGTACATCGTTATATAGTAGTACGTTATGATGTATAACGTTCAGTAGTATTTCGTTATAACGTATAACATTATGTATTATTACGTTATAACGTATATCGTTTTATGGTAATACGTTATAACGTATATCGTATTATGGTAGTACGTTATAACGTATAACGTTCAGTAGTAGTTCGTTACAGCGTATATCGTTATATAGTAGTACGTTATGATGTATAACATTCAGTAGTATTTCGTTATAACGTATAACATTATTTATTATTACGTTAAAACGTATACCGTTTTATGGCAATACGTTATAACGTATAACACTATGTAATATTACCTTATAACGTATATCGTTATATGGTAATACGTTATAGCGTATATCGTTATGTAGTATTACGTTACATCGTATAACGTTATGTAGTCTTACGTTATAATGTACAACGTTATGTGGTATTGCGTTATAACGTATATCGTTATATAGTAGTACGTTATAACGAACAACGTTCAGTAGTATTACGTTATAACGTATAACGTTAGGTATTATTACGTTATAACGTACATCGCTATATGGTAATACGTTATAACGTATATCGTTATATGAAAGATACGTCATAACGTGAAATGTTATGTAGAATTACGTTATAACGTATAACATTATGTATTATTCCGTTATATCGTATATCGTTTTATGGTAATACGTTATAACGTATAACCTAATGTAATAGTACGTTATAACGTATATCGTTATATGGTAGTACGTTATAACGAATAACGTTCAGTAGTACTTCGTTACAACGTATAACTTTATATCCTATTATGTTATAACGTATATAGTTATATAGTAATACGTTACGACGCATAACTTTATATAGTATTACGTTATAACGTACATCGTTATATAGTAATACGTTACAACGTATAACGTTATATGGTACTACGTTATAACGAATAACGTTCAGTAGTACTTCGTTACAACGTATAACTTTATATCCTATTACGTTATAACGTATATAGTTATATAGTAATACGTTACGACGCATAACTTTATATAGTATTACGTTATAACGTACATCGCTATATGGTAATACGTTATAACGTATATCGTTATATGAATGATACGTTATAACGTGAAATGTTATGTAGTATTACGTTATAATGTATAACATTATGTATTATTACGTTATAACGTATGTCGTTATATAGTAATGCGTTATAACGAATAACGTTACGTAGTATTACGTTACATCGTATAACATTATGTAGTATTACGTTATAACGTACGACGTTATGTAGTATTTGTTTATAACGTATATCGTTATAGAGTAATACGTTATAACGAACAACGTTCAGTAGTAT
>NC_057772.1:27668-29182 GCF_014825855.1 Bombus pyrosoma | reverse complement strand
CGTATAACGTTATATGGTATTACGATATAACACCTAACGTTATATGTTACTACGATATAGCGTATAACGTTATACGGTATTATGAAATAACATATAACGTTGTATAGTACTACGTTATGACGTATAACCTTGAATAGTATTACGTTATGACGTATAACGATGTGTAGTATTATGATATAATCTATAATGTTACGTAGTAACGCGTTATAACGTATAACCTTATACAGCATTACGATATAACGTATAACGATATATAGTAATACGTTATGACTTATAACGTTATATATACTACGTTATGACGTATAACGTCCTGTAGTATGATGATATAACGTATAACGTTATATGCTATTACGATATAGCGTATAACGTTATACGGTAAAACGATATAACATATAACGTTATATAGTACTTGGTTATGACGTATAACGTTCTATAGTATTACGTTATAGCGTATAACGTTATATGGTATTACGATATAACACATAACGTTATATGTTACTACGATGTAGCGTATAACGTTATACGGTATTACGATATAACGTATAACGTTATATAGTAATACGTTATGACATATAACGTTATATATACTACGTTATGACGTATAACGTTCTGTAGTATCATGATATAACGTATAACGTAATATGCTATTACGATATAGCGTATAGCGTTATACGGTATCACGATATAACATATAACGTTATATAGTACTAGGTTACGACATATAAAGTTGTATAGTATTACGTTATAGCGTATAACGTTGTGAAGTATTATGATATAACGTATAACGTTATATGCTATTACGATGTAGCGTATAACGTTATACGGTATTACGATATAACATATAACGTTATATAGTACTACGTTATGACGTATAACGTTGTATAGTATTACGTTGTAACGTATAACGATATATAGTATTACGCTATAGCGTATAACAACATATAGTACTACGTTATGACGTTAAGCGACGTGTAGAAATTATGATGTAACGTACAACGCTACATGGTATGACGTTATAACGTATAACCTTATACAGTATTACGATATAACGTATAACGTTGTATAGTACTACGTTATGGCTTATAACGTTGTATAGTATTACGTTATGACGTATAACGTTGTGTAGTATTGTGATATAACGTATAACGTTATATGCTATTACGATATAGCGTATAACTTTATACGGTATCACGATATAACAAATAACGTTATATAGTACTACGTTATGACGTATAACGTCGGATAGTATAACGTTATTACGTATAACGTTGTGCAGTATTATGATATAACGTATAACGTTATATGTTTCTACGATATGGCATATAGTGTTATACGGTATTACGATATTACATATAACGTTGTATAGTACTACGTTATGGCTTATAACGTTGTATGGTATTAAGTTATGACGTCTAACGTTGTGTGGTATTGTGATATAACGTATAACGTTATATTCTATTACGATATTGCGTATAACGTTATACGGTATCACGATAGAACAAATAACGTTATAG
>NC_057772.1:25158-27168 GCF_014825855.1 Bombus pyrosoma | reverse complement strand
CGTAATACTATACAACGTTATACGTCATAACGTAGTATATATAACGTTATACGTCATAACGTATTACTGTACAACGTCATACGTCATAACGTAGTACTATATAACGTTATATGTTATTTCGTGATACAGTATAACGTTATACGCTATATCGTAGTAGCATATAACCTTATACGTTATATCATGATACTACAGAACGTTATACGTCATAACGTAGCACTATATAAAGTTAAACATTATATCCTAATACCATATAAGAGTATACGTTATATCATCATACTACAGAACGTTATACGTCATAACGTAGTGTACATAACGTTATAAGTCATAACGTATTACTATATAACGTTATTCGTTATATCGTAATACTGTATAAGGTTATACGCTATAACGTCATACCATGTAACGTTCTACGTTATATCATAACACTACACATCGTCTTACGTCAAAACGTAGTACTACATATCATTACACGTTATAACGTATTGCTATATAACGTTATACGTCATAACGTAGTACTATATAATGTTATATGTTATGTCGCAATACCATATAACGTTATACGCTATAACGTAGTACCATATAACGTTATACGTCAAAGCGTAGTACTATACAACGTTAAACATTATATCCTAATACCATATAACGTTAAACGTTATATCATAATACTACACACCTTATACGTCATAACGTATTGCTATATAACGTTATACGTTACAACGTAGTACAATATATCGCTATACGTTATAACGTAATACTATATGACGTTATACGTCATAACGTAGTTCTATATAACGTTATATGTTATGCCGTAATACCATATAATGTTATACGCTATAACATAATAGCATATAACGTTTTACGTTATATCAAAATACTGCACAACGTTATACGACATAACGCTGTACTATACAACGTTAAATGTTATTTCCTGACACCATATATCGGTATACGCTATAACGTAATACCATATAACGTTAAACGTTATATCCTAATACCATATGACGTTATGCCTTATTACATATTACTGTGTAAGGTTATACGTTATAACGTAATACCATACAACGTAATGCCTTAGAACGTAATACTATATAACTTTAATCGTTATATCGTAATACCATATAACGTTATACGCTATATCGTAATACCATATACCGTTATATGTTATATTGTAATACTACATAATGTTATACGTCATAACGTAGTACTACACAACGTTATACGTTATAACGTAATACTATATATCGTTATACGTCACAACGTAGTACTATACGACGCTATATGCTACATCGTAATACCATATAACGTTATACGCTGTAACGTAGTGCTATAGAAAGTTATATGTTATATCGTAATACCGTATAACGTTATACGCTATATCGTAATAGCATATAACGTTATACGCTATAACATAATACCATATAATGTTTTACGTTATATCATCATACTACACAACGTTGTACGTCATAACGTAGTACTATAGAACGCTATTGGTTATATTGTAATAACATATAACGTTATACGCCATAACGTAATACCATATAACGTTTTACGTTATATCATCATACTACACAACGTTATACGTTATAACGTAGTACTATATACCTATATACGTCATAACGTAGTACTATAGAACGTTATATGGTATACCGTAATACCATATAACGTTATACGTGATATCGTTATACGTTACAACGTAGTACTCTATATCGCTATACGTTACAACGTAATACTACAGAACGTTATACGTCATAACGTAGTATATATAACGTTATAAGTCATTACGTAGTACTATACAACGTTATATGTAATATCGTAATACCGTATAACGTTATATGCCGTATCGTAGAAACATATAACGTTATACGTTATATCATAATACTGCACAACGTTATACGTAATAACGTAATACTATACGACGTTATACGTCATAACGTAGTACTCTATAACGTTATTTGTTATATCGTGATACCGTATAACGTTATACGCAATATCGTAATAGCATATAACGTT
>NC_057772.1:22894-24658 GCF_014825855.1 Bombus pyrosoma | reverse complement strand
TTCACATATCGCACGGGTGGTTTGTCTAACAAAGGTATGTAGTAATATTATATCTCTCCTTAAAAAGAAATAGCTGTAGCGGCACTCGACAGTATACATTCCAACGTCCCGTGGCTCGCCACACGCAGACCGTATTCTCCGTTTAAGATGATTACCAGATGTCGATGCACCTCCACAGTACATATTCTGCTAGCCTGACGACCCATTATAAATCCTAAGATTTAATTAAGTAAAGTCCCTCGAATAGACAAACTGTCTTTGCCCCAACTACGGGAAGATAGGGGAAGCCTACTTTCTCAGGGACGGCGCTTCCCGCTAGCAACATTCCCTCAAGGGCGGCTAGCGTCCTTTTCTAGCCATCGATATGGAAATTGACCAATTAAGAGCAACGTCAATTTCCCTCACTTCTCGAACGAAGGCATCGCTCCACGAATCCGATGATCTCGTGTCCTTAGACACATCCCGATATAGTTTTCTTCTGCAGCATTACCGTGACGGAAGGTAATTCTTTCGCGAGGTCGCATTAGCAAGTTGCATAGTGTCTTTGTGCTCGGTGGGTATTCCATGTTTTAACAAAGAGTTAGTTGAGTAACACTTGTACCGTGAACAAGGAACTTGAGTACGACTTGGACTTTGGAAGAAAGCGCATTTTGTTATCCCGTTGACCGCGGATTCATTATTGAACCTAGGATCATTGTCATTAGCGTCTCGAGTGTTTAATTGCCACGGTTACTTGTCGATATCTGTAATAATCATATGTGCACTAGTCAATATCTTCTCGATTTCATAACAACAATGTCCAATGTCTAAAACGAAGATTCGTTTCGTGCCCCTAACCCCAACCCTAATCATAAAGATAACACGACATGTAAATGTCATATTAAAAACCCGAACGATAAATAAATGGCTTATTTCGTTAGAAAAAATTATTGCATTTATGAATTAAATTGGAAACTTTGAGTAATTCTTAACTACGAAATTTGTATGCTTTATTCTATTATAAATGGTGCATGTCTGTCAGTTAGATATTAGGACAACGAGAAGATTTTCATTATAACATTAAAATTTCGACAAAAGTTTTGAAGCGTATGCGTCATTGCGTGGGTACGCTGGTGTAAGTTGATGTCAACCGGATGTAGAGTTAGTATCGCATCGGCCATAATGGTCGCCATCTTTTCCTTTCTCAAATTGCGTTCGTCAAATAATTAATATAATTTACATGTTGTAATAAACTGTATTATAAATTATTATAAATTTTTGTACATTATATTTATTGTTGATGTAAATAAATTCTACATTTAGGGAACAACGAATTCAAATATTATCCTGTGCTGTCGGATTACTATAGATGGCGGGGTAGTAGCCGCTTGGGCTACGTTGGCGTCGCCTCCGGGCCGCTTCGGTCAGTCTCACTTTGCGACTAGTTGGCGACGGTTGTGTCGAAGTTAGTGACGAAAGTGCGGAGTGGTTTCTCAGTCTGATTCATGTATTTTCTACGCGTGTTTTAACACGTTTCTTGGATATTATTTCGTCACAGTGTATAAAGTGACTTTCTTATAATTGCAAACTGGTTAATTCTATCGTTGTTACTGAATATTACAATATTCTTGTACGTGAGTGTATTTTTATGCGACTGATGCATCATCATACCATGCAGGAGGAATTGGAAACTATGACAAAAAGGAAGAAATGTGAAGGAGATACTTATAACCATAGTAAACGACAAAAAATTCGTAGAAGTTCAAGTGAATCTGACGAGGAGAA
>NC_057772.1:20351-22394 GCF_014825855.1 Bombus pyrosoma | reverse complement strand
ATGTTCTATGGCGAAAGAAATGGCGTGCTAAAGGATTTGGTCTTACTTTAAAGAATGAAAATGATTTCAAATTAGCAGATTTTTATGCGGGTCCTTGTGAAACATTTCATCCATACTATGGACCAAAAGAAAATGGCGATGCTTTTGATCCAGATAATCAAGAGGCATTTACAAATCTTATAATGCAGCATACCCATGGCAAAGAAGTACATTTTATGATGTCTGATGGAGGATTTTCAGTAAAAGGACAAGAAAATATACAAGAAATTCTTTCAAAACAACTGTATCTTTGTCAATGTTTAATAGCATTGATGATTGTAAGAGAGGGTGGTCATTTTGTGACAAAATTATTTGACCTTTTTACACCCTTTAGTGCTGGTTTAGTTTATTTAATGTATCGCTGCTTTGAAGAGGTTTGTATTTTTAAACCAAACTCTTCTAGACCAGCAAATTCAGAACGTTACTTAATATGTAAGAAGAAACGAAGTGGGACACAAGATGTTGCGGAGTATCTGAAGCATGTTAATCTCCTGCTTTTAAATGGTGGCGAAAATGACGATGTTTTACAATTAGTATCGTATAATGAATTAAAAAGAGAGAAACAACTTGTTCAATATCTACGTGCTTCTAACAAAGATTTGGGCAGAAAACAAATAACAGGCCTGTGTAAAATTGCTGCATTTTACGAGGATAATACTCTTGTTGAGACAAAACAAGCTGACATGCGCAAACAATGTCTAGAGTATTGGAAACTTCCTGATGAAACTAGGACAATTCCAAAACACATGAAACCAACCGATAAATTGAATACTCTTTTGAAAGATACTTCATTCCTTACTATTAATTCAGCGCCATTGACGGAATGTAACATTGAAAATGCATTATTATCGCCATACGACTGGTTTTGTATGCCATGTGGTACAAAGCCAAGGCCTGATGATGATAAGAAGAACGCTACATTTTATATGAGCATGGGAAGGAATAACGTATATAGATATATAAAGAATTCCTGGGTTCGAGTCGATGACATTGCCATAGAATTACCACCAAATACACTTGTATACGCAGAAGTTGTATATGAAATGACTAAGGAGTTTATACATCAGCAAAAAGTACTTGCATTGCATATTATAGATGCATTCTGCTTAGGTGGAGTGGACATTAGTAAAAAATACTTGAGGAGCAGGTAAGCAACTGAATCTTATTGAATTCAATAATAAACTTATACATTTCCAGCAATGAAATGTTTTTTATGTAATACTAATGTATGACTTAATGTTGTTTAAAGGAACGAGGACACGAAGTTGTTCTGCGAAGCTTTGTGGAAACCAGCAGGAAATAACTATACTCGCATACGTGCCACAGAACTATTTCCAGTTGATTCATATATATGCGAAAAGTTGCTAGAAACACAACGTAAAATGAACAATAATTGCGATGCCTTAGTATACGAACTTCTGGAAAAGATTTTAGATGTTAGTGGTTATAATAAAGACAAATTATATTTCATACCACACAGTGTAATATTTTTGAGAAGCACCGTAAGTCCTTGGAATCGGTATGTCAGTAAAACACGTTCATTGACGTACGTTTTTAATTGCAAAACAAACGAGAAGTTATTCGACCTTCATAGACCAAGATCAGCAGAAGCAAGTTTCATTGAATCTTTTAAGAGTCGCCTTATTTGGCATTGGCCTCACGATTCATCACTTACAATGGACAGATTTGCAAAATTTATTAAAGATAAGTGTCCTGTATACAATACACGTTTAGAATATTAAAACTACAGACTGTACATATATCGACACATGACTCGAGCCTCATAGAAGTCAAACAGATTAATTTCGTTAAGTTGACTGTTATTTCAGATATGAAATACTTATGATATATTTTCGTATTTAGCATTATATTCCTATGTAAATAGAGTTAATATCGGAAGATATAATTAATCAGTTTGTCTTCTGCGTGGCTCAATTACAATACCATTTGGTATTATACTCCCACAAATGATATACGGTATTGTATATAATAACTGAATTGTTA
>NC_057772.1:18247-19851 GCF_014825855.1 Bombus pyrosoma | reverse complement strand
TCGTTAAGTTGACTGTTATTTCAGATATGAAATACTTATGATATATTTTCGTATTTAGCATTATATTCCTATGTAAATAGAGTTAATATCGGAAGATATAATTAATCAGTTTGTCTTCTGCGTGGCTCAATTACAATACCATTTGGTATTATACTCCCACAAATGATATACGGTATTGTATATAATAACTGAATTGTTACTGGAATGAATGACAACATTAAACCGTACCATATGATTGTGTAATTTAATTTATAATTATATAATAAATATGTAGTCGATACAATTTGTTTATTAGTTAAAATGCTTAGATACCTGTTTGTGGCAGCTGCTCCCATAATAGAATAAGTTTCAGTACCTAAGTCTACATTCCCCTGCTTCCTAACATCAATATTTAATTCAGGTCCTTTATAAAGAAATATATATCTTATGCGCTCAAGTATAGGTACTTATGAACTATCTGAAACATATGTCGGAGATGAAAGGACATCGGGGCCTCCCTTTTGGAATGTTTGGGATAGCCCCAATACCCTAGACTTTTACTATGTAGCAGCACTCGACAGTAAACTTCTTCGGTTTCTGTCCCGTGACTCGCTACACAAAGACCCTGTCCTTGGGGCGAGATCATTGCCAGATGTCGGCACATCCTCACGAAATATTTTCAGCTAGCTCGAGGACCCGCTACAAACCTTACGATTTGTTTAGCTAAGATTCTCCAAAGGAACAAATAGTCTTTGTACCTCACATGCCACGGAAAATGCGGGTAGTCTGTTTTTCGCACGTACGATTCTTCCCGTTAGCAACTTTCTCTCAAGGGCGATCAGCACCCTTCTGCAACCATCAAACACAAATTAACCAATTAACAGCAACATCCACTTCCCTCACATTCCGAACCAAAGCATTCCGCGACGAATCCAATGATCCTCTATCCTGGGACACACCCCAGAGGAGTTTTCCTCCGTATCATCATCGCGACGGAGAGACAAAAATAATTGGCTAGAGACCCGCGACGCATCGTGAACAATCATCGTCCGAACCGACACCGCACGTCCGCAGCAGTAGAACTATTATCCGTGAACCGCGAACCGGTAGCTGTAACCACGAGTTGTACGCCAAGTGTATGCATTGAATAAACTTCTTTGTTGTTGGACATATTCTAGTGTTCTTTCAGTACCTACCACGACCTATCCTCCTCAAATTGGTAACCGGCGTGATCGCGAAGTTAAAAGAGGTGACCGTGATAGTGATAGTGAGATAGTGATCTGCGCCATGGCAAAAACCTACGAGATCGTGAACGGCACGGAACGTGCCCCTCAAATTATCAACATGCCCCCGTTGCAGCCTGCGGAGATCACGGCGTGGTTCGCGCTGTTGGAGATGAAATTCGAAGACTTGGATCTCACCGACCACAAGCGGAAGTTCCTGGCCCTCGCCAGGTGCCTCGGCGGCCAGTACCTACGGCATATCGAGGACGTGAGGCGGAGGACGCCGAAGGCTGAACGATACGAAAAATCAAAAGGCGATATCATTCTAGAGCTGGCCGATACAGCCAGCCTGAAGAGATTGGCGACGGGAAACCATCCCAATTCTACCAGCATCTAAAGAGA
>NC_057772.1:15445-17747 GCF_014825855.1 Bombus pyrosoma | reverse complement strand
AGGCATCTCAGCCTCTATTGGTGATATGTCGATAATTCGATGCGCATTATACTCCACATGTGCTACCAAATACAGAGCACGACATCCGGATTGCGCTATGTCAGCTCTGGGCACTGCGAAATCCAGCGTATTTGCACTTTTGCATATTCATGCTTCAATATTCAATTGATCGTGTATTTGCTGCGATACAAGATATGTCTATAATTCGATGCGCGTTATACACCTCATACGCTGCCAAATACGGAGCACTACATTCGGTTTGCACTCTGTCAAATCTGAGCACTGAAAAGTCCTGCGTATTTGCAGTTCTGCAAATTCGGAATTCAATATTCATCTGAACGTATCTCCGCTGCTATTGGTGATATGTCGATAATTTGATGAGCGTTATACACCTCATATGCTGCAAATACAGAGCACGACATCCGGTTTGAGCTATATCCAATCCGGGCAATGCCAAACCCAGCGTATTTCCAATTTTTTATATACAAGCTTTAAATTCATCCGAACATATCGCCGTTGCTATTAATGATATGTCGACAACTCTATGCGAGATATACACCACATACGCTGCCTAATAAAGGGCATGACATCCTGTTTGTCCTACCTTAACCTTCGGCGCTATCAAATCCAGCGTATTTGCAGCTTTGCGTATTAGGGTTTCAATATTCAACTCAACGTATCTCCGCTGCTATTGGTGATATGTCGATAATTCGATACGCGTTATTCCTCACATTTGCAGCCAAATGTAGAGCACGACATCCGCTTTGCGCTTGGTCAACTCTGGTCTAGGTCAAGACCAGCGTATTTCCAGTTTTACATATTCACATGAGAATATTCATCTGAACGTATCTCCGCTGCTATTGTTGATACGTTTATAATTCGATGCGACTTACACTCCCGACATGCTGCGAAATACGCGGAACGACATCGTATTTACGCTAGGTCAACTCTCTCCTAGGTCAAGACCAGCGTATTTCCAGTTTTGCATATTCAAGCCTGAATATTCATCTGAACGTATCTCCGCTGCTACTCGAGATATATCTACAATTCTGTGCGCCTTATACTCCACATATGCTGCCAAATATAGAGCACGATATCTGGTTTGCGCTACGTCAACTCTTGTCTAGGTTAAGACGAGTGTACTGTCAGTTTTTCATATTCAAGCCTGAATATTCATCTGTACTTATCTCCACTGCTATTGGTGATATCTCGATAGCTCGATGCGCGTTATTCACCTGATATGCTGCCAAATACAGACCACTGCATCCGGTTTGTGCTATATCAATTCTAGGCTCTGCAAAATTCTGCGTATTTGCACTTTTGCATATTCATGCTTCAATATCCAATTGATTGTGTATTTGTTGCGATTCGATGTATGTTTATAATTCGATGCGCGTTATACACCCCATATGCATTCAAAGCGCAAATCGTAATGAGTTATAGTAATTCTTTTGCACGAGATTAAATGATTCAAAAGCGTTATTTTTTAGTATAAATTGTTTATTATAAACATTGAAATTTACAATAAACTAGAATTTGGGTAGTAAACTAGAAAACAATAAACTAGAAAACTAAATTTAGTAAATATAACACAAGTTAATAATTCAGTTGTGCGTGAAAACTTTCAAAACTATTATCGATTCATAATCCGACATCGCATTTTCTGCATTCGTATCGCGTGTCGTTCTTCCTCTTATTTTTCACACAAACAACACATTTTCTTCTTGATAATTGTGTTCTGCCGACGCGATTAGGGCATTTTGATGAAAAATGCCTATCAGTTAAACGAAACGGTAAATCCTCAGACTTTCTCTTTCCTCCTCCTGCCATGCTTCTGCGTTGGGAATATTTTCGTAAAATGTCTCTTATCAATGCTAAATGAAATTCACTAAATTTTTGTTTCGAAGCAATAGATTTTTGATATAAAATATATGCATTATATATAGTTAAATCTAACAAGTAGAAAAATAATTTTTTGTACCACTTTATAGTTTTCCTTATGACCCTTTCCAAGTTATGGCTGAAGCAGCGTCATCACGACATCTCCAGAGATTCCAATGGCGGTGTTACTTCTACTAACGTTTATTTTTTGTCCACTATAAGTTATGAAGTCCAATACATAATTAGTTTTACAGTCACTAAGGAGAAATAATTTCAAGCCGAACCTACTTCTCTTGGATGGAATAAACTGTTTAGAATAACATCTGCCCTTGTACAGCAAAAGACTTTCGTCGACGCATAGATTTTCATAATGTGCAAATGGCTGCGAAAAGGAAATATTTAATTTATCGATTATTGGTCA
>NC_057772.1:13332-14945 GCF_014825855.1 Bombus pyrosoma | reverse complement strand
ACGTTATAACGTAATGCTATATAACGTTATACGTTATATCGTGATGCTGCATATCGTTATACGCTATATCGTAAGGCTATATAACGTTATACGTTATATCATAATGCTACATAACGTTATACGTTATGAAGTAATACTATATAACGTTATACGTTATAACGTAATACTATATAACGTTATACGTTATATCGCGATGCTAAATAACGTTATACGTTATAACGTAATACTATATAACGTTATACGTTATAACGTAATGCTATATAACGTTATACGTTATATCGTAATGCTACATAACGTTATACGTTATACCGTAATACTACATAACGATACACGTTATAACGTAATATTACATAACGTTGTACGTTATAACGTAACATTATATAACGTTATACGTTATATCGCGATGCTACATAACGTTATACGTTATATCGTAAGGCTAAATAACGTTATACGTTAAATCATAATGCTACATAACGTTAAACATTATGAAGTAATACTATATAACTATATACGTTATAACGTAATACTATATAAGGTTATACGTTATGACGTAATGCTACATATCGTTATACATTATAACATAATACTATATAACGTATAACGTTATAACGTAATGCTATATAACGTTATACGTTACATCGTAAGGCTATATAACGCTATACGTTATAACGTAATACTACATAACGTTATACGTTATATCGTGATGCTACATAACGTTACACGTTATAACGTAATACTATACAACGTTATACGTTATAACGTAATGCTATAAAACGTTATACGTTATGTCGCGAAGCTACATAACGTTATATGTTATAACTTAATACTATATAGCGTTATACGTTATAACGTAATGCTATATAACGCCATACGTTATATCGTCATGCTACATAACGTTATACGTTATATCGTAAGGCTAAATAACGTTATACGTTAAATCATAATGCTACATAACGTTAAACATTATGAAGTAATACTATATACCGTCATACGTTATACCGTAATACTATATAAGGTTATACGTTATGACGTAATGCTACATATCGTTATACGCTATAACGTAATACTATAGAACGTTATACGTTATACCGTAATACTACATAACGTTACACGTTATAACGTAATATTACATAACGTTATACGTTATATCGTAATACTATATAACGTTATACGTTATATCGTGATGCTACATATCGTTATACGTTATATCGTGATGCTACATATCGTTATACGTTATAACGTAATACTATATAACGTTATACGTTATAACTTAATGCTATATAGCTACATACGTTATATCGTCATGCTACATAACGTTATACGTTATACCGTAATACTACATAACGTTACGCGGTATTACGTCATATTACATAACGTTATACGTTATATCGTAAAGCTATATAACGTTATAAACATATCGTATTACTACATAACGTTATACGTTATACCGTAATACTACATAATGTTACACGTTATAACGTAATATTACATAACGTTATACGTTATAACGTAATGCTATATAACGTTATACGTTATATCGTGATGCTACATATCGTTATACGTTATAACGTAATACTATATAACGTTATACGTTATAACGTAATGCTATATAA
>NC_057772.1:9206-12832 GCF_014825855.1 Bombus pyrosoma | reverse complement strand
TTATATCGTAATGCTACATAGCGTTATACGTTATAACGTAATGCTATACAACGTTATACGTTATACCGTAATGCTACATACCGTTATACGTCATAACGTAACACTATATAACGTTATACGTTATAACGTAAAGCTATATAACGTTATACATTATATCGTAATGCTACATAGCGTTATACGTTATAACGTAATGCTATACAACGTTGTACGTTATACCGTAATGCTACATAGCGTTATACGTTATATCGTAAGGCTAAATAACGTTATACGTTAAATCATAATGTTACATAACGTTAAACATTATGAAGTAATACTATATAACGATATACGTTATAACGTAATACTATATAAGGTTATACGTTATGACGTAATGCTACATAACGTTATACGCTATAACGCAATACTATAGAACGTTATACGTTATATCGTGATGCTACATATCGTTATACGTTATAACGTAATGCTATATAACGTTATACGTTATAACGTAATGCTATATAACGTTATACGTTATATCGTGATGCTACATCTCGTTATACGTTATAACGTAATGCTATATAACGTTATACGTTATATCGTGATGCTATATAACGTTATACGTTATAACGTAAAGCTATATAACGTTATACGTTATATCGTAATGCTACATAGCGTTATACGTTACAACGTAATACTATATAACGTTATACGTTATAACGTAGAGCTATATAACGTTATACGTTATATGGTAATGCTACATAGCGTTTGACGTTATACCGTAATGCTACATAACGTTACACGTTATTACGTAACACTATATAACGTTATACGTTATAACGTAATGCTATATAACGTTATACGTTATATCGTATTGCAACATAACGTTATACGTTATAACGTAATACTATGTAACGTAATTCGTTATAACGTAATACTATATAACGTTATACGTTATATCGTATTGCAACTTAACGTTATACGTTATAACGTAATACTATGTAACGTAATACGTTATAACGTAATACTATATAACGTTATACGTTATAACGTAAAACTATATAACGTTATACATTATATCGTAATGCTACATATCGTTATGCGTTATAACGTAATGCGATATAACGTTATACTTTATATCGTATTGCAACATAACGTTATACGTTATAACGTAATACTATGTAACGTAATACGTTATAACGTAATACTATAGAACGTTATACGTTATAACGTAATACTATATAACGTTATACGTTATAATGTAATACTATATAACGCCATACGCTATATCGTCATGCTACATAACGTTATACGTTATATCGTAAGGCTAAATAACGTTATACGTTAAATCATAATGTTACATAACGTTAAACATTTTGAAGTAATACTATATAACGATATACGTTATAACGTAATACTATATAAGGTTATACGTTATGACGTAATGCTACATAACGTTATACGCTATAACGTAATACTATAGAACGTTATACGTTAAAACGCAATACTATATAACGTTATACGTTATAATGTAATACTATATAACGCCATACGTTATATCGTCATGCTACATAACGTTATACGTTATATCGTAAGGCTAAATAACGTTATACGTTAAATCATAATGCTACGTAACGTTATACGTTATTACGTAATATTACATAACGTTATACGTTATGCCGTAATGCTACATAGCGTTATACGTTACAACGTAATACTAAATAACATTATACGTTATAAAGTAAAGCTATATAACATTATACGTTATGTCGTATTGCAACATAACGTTATACGTTATACCGTAATACTACATAACGTTACACGTTATATCATAATGCTACATAACGTTATACGTAATGAAGTAATACTATATAACGTTAAACGTTATAACGTAATGCTATATAACGTTATACATTATATCGTGATGCTACATACCGTTATACGTTATAACGTAATACTATATAACGTTATACGTTATAACGTAATACTATATAACGTAATACGTTATAACGTAAAGCTATATAACGTTATACATTATATCGTAATGCTACATAGCGTTATACGTTATAACTTAATGCTATACAACGTTATACGTTATACCGTAATGCTACATAGCGTTATACGTTATAACGTAATAATATATAACGTTATACGTTATAACGTAAAGCTATATAACGTTATACATTATATCGTAATGCTACATAGCGTTATACGTTACAACGTAATACTATATAACGTTATACGTTATAACGTAAAGCTACATAACGTTATACGTTATAACGTAATATTATAGAACATTATACGTTATATCGTAATGCTATATAACGTTATACGTTATAACGTAATGCTATATAACGTTATACGTTATATCGTTATGCTGCATATCGTTATACGTTATAACGTAATGCTATATAACGTTATACGTTATATCGTGATGCTACATATCGTTATACGTTATAACGTAATACGATATAACGTTATACGTTATAACGTAATGCTATATAACGTTATACGTTACAACGTAATGCTATATAACGTTATATGTTATATCGTAATGCTACATAACGTTATACGTTATATCGTAATGCTACATAACGTTATACGTTATAACGTAATATTATAGAACGTTATACGTTATATCGTAATGCTATATAACGTTATACGTTATAACGTAATGCTATATAACGTTATACCTTATATCGTTATGCTGCATATCGTTATACGTTATAACGTAATGCTATATAACGTTATACGTTATATCGTGATGCTACATATCGTTATACGTTATAACATAATACTATATAACGTTATACGTTATAACGTAATGCTATATAACGTTATACGTTATAACGTAAAGCTATATAACGTTATACGTTATATCGTAAAGCTACATAGCGTTATAAGTTATACCGTAATACTACATAACGTTACACGTTATATCATAATGCTACATAACGTTATACGTTATGAAGTAATACTATATAACGTTAAACGTTATAACGTAATGCTATATAACGTTATACATTACATCGTGATGCTACATCTCGTTATACGTTATAAAGGTAATACTATATAACGTTATACGTTATAACGTAATGCTATACAACGTTATACGTTATACCGTAATGCTACATAGCGTTATACGTTATAACGTAATACTATATAACGTTATACGTTATAACGTAAAGCTATATAACGTTATACATTATATAGTAATGCTACATAGCGTTATACGTTATAACGTAATGCTATACAACGTTATACGTTATACCGTAATGCTACATAGCGTTATACGTTACAACGTAATACTATATAACGTTGTACGTTATAACGTAAAGCTATATAACATTATACGTTATATCGTAATGCTACATAGCGTTATACGTTATACCGTAATACTACATAACGTTTTACGTTATTACGTAACACTATAGAACGTTATACGTTATAACGTAATGCTACATAACGTTATACGTTATATCGTAATGCTACATAACGTTATACGTTATAACGTAATACTATAGAACGTTATACGTTATATCGTAATGCTATATAACGTTATACGTTATAACGTAATGCTATATAACGTTATACGTTATATCGTGATGCTACATATCGTTATACGTTATAACGTAATGCTATATAACGTT
>NC_057772.1:7353-8706 GCF_014825855.1 Bombus pyrosoma | reverse complement strand
GTATTTGACTTGTCTTGTTTGTGTTATGTGCGTGCCGTTCAGTAGGATGTTTGGTGGCGTCTGTTTTCGCAATGTGAATGTTATATGGTTGCATTTGTTGGGGTTTGCTTTTATTTGTTTAGCTTGCAGCCACTTTTCTATTTTTGTGGTGTGTTCTTGTAGTAATGTGACTGCTGTTTCTGGGTTAGCGTGTCTGACTGTGAATGTCAGTATTTTGCTATTGGTAGTTGTTGGTATGTTGGCCGTGTATAATGTGTATAGTATTGGTCCTAGGACGCTTCCTTGCGGAACGCCAGCCTTGATGTCTTTAACTTCAGAGTATGTGTCCTTGATTTTTATTACGAAGGTTCTGCTGTTTAAGTAGGATTTTATTAATTGGTATATTTGCTCCGGGAATTGTTTTCTGATTGTTTGTAGCAGGTTTATTTTGTCAAATGCTTTCTCGATGTCCATAAGGAGGGCTGTACAGTATTGTTTGTTTTCTAATGCTAGTATTATTTCATTAATGAGCCTGTGCATTTTCTCTATCGTGAAGTGTTTGTTTCTGAATCCAAATTGGTGATCTGGTATTAATTTTTCCTTTTCTATTATTGGTTTTAGGCGGACGTATATTATTTTTTCTAGTATTTTGGAAAACATAGGAAGTAGGGATATTGGTCTGTAAGATGCTGTTTGCTGTGGGTCTTTGCCTGGTTTAGGTAGCATTATGATCTGTGCTAGTTTCCATAGTTTAGGATAGTATTGGATTCTTAGTACTGCATTGTATATTATTGTCATTATTCGTATCGCTTTTGGAGGAAGGTTTTTCAAGCTTTTACCATTGATTAGGTCGTTCCTAGTGCTTTATGTTTTTTGTTTTTTCGATTATGTTTCTAATTTCTTGAGCTGTTGTTTTAGGTATGGTGTATTGCTTGTCAGTTGAGGTACTAGTGGTTGGCGCATCTTCGTCCGTATGACCATTGAAGTTGCTGTTGTTGATAATGTGTGGTATAAATGTGTTGCCTAGGTGCTTGGAAAATTCTTCAGCTTGCTCTTCGTTGCTTCTCGCCCATGTGTTATCTGCTTTTCTGATTGCTGGGGCTAGTTTAATTGGCTTCTTTATTTTTTTCGTGGCTTTCCATAGGGAGTAGTTGGAGTTCTCGTGTGCAGAGAGCGTCTCTATGAATTTTGTGAATTCGTTGTTGTTGTGCTCCTTTATTTTGTTTTTTATTTCCTTTGCAAGTTTGTTTAGGTGTTTTTTGTTTTCTCGTGATCTATGTTTTTGCCATTTAGCTTTTGCTTTTCTTTTTTCTCTAATTTTTTCAAGGATGTCTGGTGGAATTATTTTGGTTTGTCTTTTGGTTGCTTCGGGTA
>NC_057772.1:5726-6853 GCF_014825855.1 Bombus pyrosoma | reverse complement strand
AATAATTTAACTGTTATTTCGATAGATATTGAGATATTTCGACGATTAAGAGCTCATTATGCTCCAGCTTACACGCCGAATGTAGTGCGTGCTGGTTCTAACGTTGAAACAATACCTTCAGCTCGCAAAGTTCAATCTTTTGCCGATTTCCAGGAAATTTAACTGTTACTTCGTTAATAATGGAGACATTTCTACGTTTCGAAGCTCATTATGTTTTACATTACACGTCGAATGTAGTGCGAGTTGTTTCTAACGTTGAAACAATACCGGAAACTCGCAAAATGTAACCTTTCATTGATTTGCACGAAATTTAACAGTTATATTGCAAATAATAGAAACATTTCGACGTTTACTCGCGCGTTATGTTCCTCTTTACACGCCGAATGTAGTGCGTGCTGTTTATAACGTTGATACCAGCAGCTCGCAAGGTGCAATTTTTTATGGATGTTCCCGAAATTTATCTATTATTTCGATAAAAATTGAGATATTTAGACGTTAAAGCGCTCATTTTGATCCGTTTTACACGCCGAATGTAGTGCGTGCTGTTTCTAACTTTGAAACAATACCGGCAGCTCGCAGAATGCAACCTTTCGTCGATTTGCACGAAATTTAACTGTTATTTCGTTAATAATAGAAACATTTCGAAGTTTACGCGCGCGTTATGTTCCACTTTACACGCCGAATGTAGTGCGTGCTGTTTATAACGTTGTGTCACGTCCCGCGCTCCGCACGTGCCGGAACGAAAACTACAATCTGAAATCCTACCAATCAAGAGTAACCCGCGTTTCAAATAAAATAATAAAATAATCTATAATTTAACTACGGTTCGAAAGTTCTACCAATCAAGAACAACTCGCGATTTGAATAATATAAGTAATCTATGATTTAACAATTCAAACTACAATTTGAAATTCTACCAATCTAGAGTAACCCGCGATTTGAACAAACTAATTTATAAACTATGATTATGTACGAATTGACAATCCAAATGGTTAGCCGATCAATTAAGAACAATCTATGATTTGACAATTGAATAAACTACGATCTAAGATTTTAATCAACCAATACTAATTCGCGATTTGAATAAATTAAGAAATTAAACAAGGAAAGGAAAAGGAACAGACCAA
>NC_057772.1:3953-5226 GCF_014825855.1 Bombus pyrosoma | reverse complement strand
TTGCGAGTTTCCGGTATAGTTTCAACGTTAGAAACAACTCGCACTACATTCGGCGAGTACAATGGTATTAAGAGAGCGGCTATACGTCGAAATATCTCAATTTTTATCGAAATAACAGTTAAATTTCTTGAAGATCCATAAAAGATTGCATTTTACGAGCTGGTGGTATCAACGTTATAAACAGCACGCACTACATTCGGAGTGTAAGGTGGAACATAACGCGCGCGTAAACTTCGAAATGTTCCCATTATTAACGAAATAACAGTTAAATTTCGTGCAAGTCAACGAAAGGTTGCATTCTGCGAGCTGCCGGTATTGCTTCAAAGTTAGAAACAGCACGCACTACATTCGGCGTGTAAAACGGAACAAAACGAGCGCTTTAACGTCGAATTATCTCAACTTTTATCTAAATAACAGTTAAATTTCTTGAAGATCCATAAAAGATTGCATTTTGCGAGCTGCTGGTATCAACGTTATAAACAGCACGCACTACATTCGGCGGTTAAGCTGGAGCATAATGAGCTCCTAATCGTCGAAATATCTCAATATCTATCGAAATAACAGTTAAATTATTTGAATGTCGACAAAAGATTGCATTGTGCGAGCTGCCGGTATTGCTTCAAAGTTAGAAACAGCACGCACTACATTCGGCGTGTAAAACGGAACAAAATGAGCGCTTTAACGCCGAAATATCTCAATTTTTATCGAAATAACAGTTAAATTTCTTGAAGATCCATAAAAGATTGCATTTTGCGAGCTGGTGGTATCAACGTTATAAACAGCACGCACTACATTCGGCGGTTAAGTTGGAGCATAATGAGCTCCTAATCGTCAAATATCTCAATATCTATCGAAATAACAGTTAAATTATTTGAATGTCGACAAAAGATTGCATTGTGCGAGCTGCCGGTATTGTTTCAACGTTAGAAACAGCACGCACTACATTCGGCGTGTAATGTAAAACATAATGAGCTTTTAAACGTAGAAATGTTTCCATTATTAACGAAATAACAGTTAAATTTCGTGCAAATCGACGAAAGGTTGCATTCTGCGAGCTGCCGGTATTGTTTCAAAGTTAGAAACAGCACGCACTACATTCGGCGTGTAAAACGGATCAAAATGAGCGCTTTAACGTCGAAATATCTCAATATCTATCGAAATAACAGTTAAATTATTTGAATGTCGACAAAAGATTGCATTCTGCGAGCTGCCGGTATTGTTTCAACGATAGAAACAGCACGCACTACATTCGGCGTGTAAAGAGGAACATAAC
>NC_057772.1:0-3453 GCF_014825855.1 Bombus pyrosoma | reverse complement strand
GAGTCACTTTGCAATAAAACCACCAATTGGCAAATTTTTAAAGAGCTAATCGAAAACAAAATCAATTGCAATATCCCATTGAAAACACCTGAACACATTGAGCAGGCAGTAGCAACTCTGACAGAAATAATACAGGAAGCAGCGTGGGCAACCACCACTTATAAATTAAATAGCAGGCAAACAAAAATTATTCCGCAGGGCATCCTAGATAAAATTAGGGGGGAAAAAAGCGAAATCAAAATGGCAAAAACAGAGAACACGAGAAAACAAGAAAAACTTAAATAAACTTACAAAGGAATTAAAGAATAAATTAGGGGAACTTCATAATAGCGAATTCTCAAAATTCATCGAATCACTATCCGCGCATGAGAATACCAACTACTCCCTATGGAAAGTCACCAACAAAGTGAAGAAAACAATAAAATCAATCCCAGCAATCAAAAAAATGGACAACTCATGGGCCAGAAGTAACGAAGAGCAGGCAGAAGATTTTTCGAAGCACTTACAAAATACATTTTCACCGTATGAAATTAATAACAGCATTACCGGAGGGCAAACACATGAAGAAGTGGAAAATGCCAACAACGCAACTGACAAACACTGCACCATACTCAGCACAACAGCACAAGAAGCTACAAACTTCATTCAGGCAACAAAGACAAGTAAAGCACCAGGATTTGACTTGATCAATGGAAAAATCTTAAAAAACCTTCCCCAAAGGCAATAAGACTAACAACGATAATATTCAACGCAATTCTAAGAATACAGTATTTTCCTGCATTATGGAAAATAGCACAGATCGTAATGTTACCCAAACCAAACAAAAACCCACATTTAACTGCATCTTACAGGCCAATATCATTACTACCTGCGTTTTCCAAACTACTAGAGAAAATAATATATAACCGCCTAAAACCAACAATAGAAAAAGAAAAACTAATACCGGACCATCAATTTGGATTCAGGAATAAACACTCCACAATAGAACAAATGCATAGACTCGTCAATGAAATCTTACAGGCATTGGAAACAAAACAATATTGCACGGCATTATTTATTGACATTGAAAAAGCATTTGACACAGTTAACCATGAAAAACTTCTTCAAACTATCAAAAAGCAATTTCCAGAACAAATCTACAAACTACTCAAATCGTACTTAAACAATAGAACCCTTGTAGTAAAAATAAATGACGCATATTCTGAAATTAAGGATATCAAGGCAGGAGTACCGCAAGGTTATATAGTATTACCTTATAACGTATAACGTTACATAGTATTACGCTATAACGTAGATCGTTAATATAGTACTACGTTACAGCGTATAACATTATGTAGTATTACGTTATAACGTATAACGTTATGTAGTATGTCGTTATAACGTATAACGTTATGTGGTATTGCGAAATGACGCATAACGTTATGTAGTACTACGTTGCAACGTATAACGTTATGTAATATGACGTTATAACGTATAACGTTATGCAGTGTTACGATATAACGTACAACGTTATGTGGTATTACGTTAGAACTTATAACGTTACGTAACATTACGCTATAACGTAGATCGTTATATAGTAAAACGTTGTAACGTATAACGATATGTTGTATTACGTTATAACGTATAACGTTATATAGAAATACCATATAACGTATAACATTATGTAGTATTACATTATAAAGTATAACGTTATGTAGTATTACATTATAACGTATAACGTTATATAGTAATACGATATAACGTATAACGTTATGTATTATTACGTTACAACGTATAATGTTACGTAGTATTACATTATATCGTATAACGTTATGTGGTATTACGATATAGCGTATAATGTAATGTGGTATTACGATATATCGTATAACGTTATGTAGTACGTCGCTATAACGTATAACGTTATATAGTACTACGTTGTAACGTATAACGTTATGTTGTATTACGTTATAACGTATAACGTTATATAGAAATACGATATAACGTATAACATTATGTAGTATTACATTATAAAGTATAACGTTATGTAGTATTACATTATAACGTATAACGCTATATAGTAATACGATATAACGTATAACGTTATGTATTATTACGTTACAACGTATAACGTTATGTAGTATTACATTATATCATATAGCGTTATGTATTATTACGTTACAACGTACACCGTCATGTAGTATTACATTATATCGTATAACGTTATGTAGTATTACGATATATCGTATAACGTTATGTGGTATCACGATATAACGTATAACGTTATGTGGTATTACGATATAACGGATGACGTTATGTGGTATTACGATTTAACGTATAACGTTATGTGGTATTACGATATAACGGATGACGTTATGTGGTATTACGATATAACGTATAACGTTATGTAGTATTACGATATAACGTATAACGTTATGTCGTATTACGTTATAACTTATAACCTTATAGAGCGATACAATATAACGTATAACGTTATGTGGTATCACGATATAACGTATAACGTTATGTGGTATTACGATATAACGGATGACGTTATGTGGTATTACGATATAACGTATAACGTTATGTGGTATTACGATATAACGTATAACGTTATGTCGTATTACGATATAACGGATGACGTTATGTGGTATTACGATATAACGTATAACGTTATGTGGTATTACGATATAACGTATAACGTTATGTCGTATTACGTTATAACTTATAACCTTATAGAGCGATACAATATAACGTATAACGTTATGTGGTATAACTTTATAACGTATAACGTTATGTTGTATTACGTTAGAACGTATAACGTTATATAATATTACAATATAACGTATAACATTAGGTGGTATTACGATATAACGTATAACGTTATGTCGTATTACGTTATAACGTATAACCTTATAGAGCGATACAATATAACGTATAACGTTATGTGGTATTACGATATAACGGATAACGTTATACGGTATTACGATATCGTATAACGTTATGTGGCATTACGATATAACGTATAACGTTATGTAGTATAACGCTACAACGTATAACATTATGTAGTATTACATTATAAAGTATAACGTTATGTAGTATTACATTATAACGTATAACGTTATATAGTAATACGATATAACGTATAACGTTATGTAGTATTACGATATAATGTAGAACGTTATGTGGTATTACGTTATAACGAATAACATTATATACTATTACGATATAACGCATAACGTTATGTATTATTACGTTACAACGTATAACGTTATGTAGTATTACGATATATCGTATAACGTTATGTAGTATGACGATATAACGTATAACGTTATGTGGTATTATGACATAACGTATAACGTTATGTAGTATTACGTTATATCGTATAACCTTATAGAGCGATACGATATAACGTATAACGTTATGTGGCATTACGATATAACGTATAACGATATGTTGTATTACGTTATAACGTAT
>NC_057771.1:15453971-15455352 GCF_014825855.1 Bombus pyrosoma | reverse complement strand
TGTCGGCGTCAGAATGCACGTTATACTCCACATACGCTGCGAAATACGAGGAACGACATCCGGCTTCCGCTACGTCAACTCTGTCCTAGGTAAAGACCATCGTATTTCCAGTTTTGCATATTCAAGCTTGAATATTCATCTGAAAGTATCTCCGCTGCTATTGGTGATATGCAGATAATTCGATGCGCTTTACACTACTAATTTGCTGCCAAATACAGAGCACAACAATCGGTTTGCGCCTCGTCATATCTGGTCTCGATAAAGACCAGCGTAGTCCCAGCGTTGCATAATCCAGATTGAATATTCAATTCAAGGTATCTCCGCTGCTATTGGTGATATGTCGATAATTCGAAGCGCGTTATTCACGCATGTGCTGCCAAATACAGAGCCCGACATCCGGTTTGCGCTACGTCAAATCTGGGCACTGCGAAATCCAGCGCAGTTGCATCAATTTATATTCAGGTTTGAATATTCAATAGAACGTATCTCTGCTGCTATTCGAGATATGTCTACAATTCTGAGCGCGTTATACTCCACAGATGATGCCAAATACAGAGCACGACATCCGGTTTGCACCATGTCAACTCTGGTCTAGGTCAATACCAGCGTATTTTCAGTTTTGCATATTCAAGCATGAATGTTCATCTGAACATAACTACGTTGCTATTGGTGATGTCTACAATTCAATGCGCGATATACTTCTCATATCCTGCCAAATAAAGTGCACGACATCCGGTTAGCGCTACGTCAGCTCTTGTCAAGGTTAAGACGAGCGTGTTTCCACTTCTTCATATTCGAGCCTGAATATTCATCTGAACATATCTCCGCTGCTATTGGTGATATGTCGATAATTTGAAGCGCGTTATTCACGCATATGCTGCAAATATAGAGCACGACATCCGGTTTGCGCTTTGTCAAATCTGGTCCAGGTCAAGATCAGCGTAGTTCCAGTTTTGCATATTCCAGTTTGAATAGCCAATTCATAGTACCTCGGCCGCTATTGGTGATATATCGATAATTCGATGCACCATATAAGTCACATTTGCTGCAAAGTACAGAGCACATCCTCTTGCTCACGCTGTGAAAACTCTGGTCCCGGACAAATCCAATGCAATTACATTTAAGCATATTCAAGGTTTAATATTCAATTGAACGTATTACCGCTGCTATTTTAGTTTTGCCCACAAATCGATGCGCGCTATACACCACATATGCTGCCAAATACAGAGCACGACATCCGGTTTGCACCATGTTAATTCTAGTCTAGGTCAAAACCAGCGAAGTTCCAGTTTTGCATATTCAAGTTTGAATATTCAATTCAGGGTATCTCAGCCTCTATTGGTGATATGTCGATAATTCGATGAGCATTATACTCTACATA